>NW_027417116.1:0-41748 GCF_009905375.1 Apium graveolens
TTATTTGGGGTCGTCCGTAAGTAATCAGGGTTGAAACGAATGGAACTAAGTTTCCGAATAATTTGTAGGCAGTAGTACACAAGGTGTGCAGCAAAAATTGAGGCGGCCCGTTTTAAGATTGATATTTTTCATAATTATCCTATGGATTTATGGAATTGCATTTGCGTTTATTGGGGTCGTCCGAAGAGTGAAACGGGGCTGAAACGAATGGGACTAGTTTCCGAATAATTCTCGTAGGCATAGTACACGAGGTATGGCAAAAATTGAGGCTCCCGTTATGATATCTTTCATAATTTATCCCTATGGATTATTGAATTGCATTTGCGTTATTTGGGGTCGTCCGTAATGAATCGGGGTTGAAAACGAATGGAACTATGTATCCGAATAATTCTCGTAGGCAGTATACACGAGGTATGGTGCAAACTGGAGGAGGCGGCCCATTTTATGGATATCTTTTCATAATTTATCGTATGGATTTATGAAATTGCATTCGCGTTTATTTGGGTTCGTCCGTAAGTGAATCGGGGTTGAAAACGAATGGACTAGTTCCGAATAATTCTTGTAGGCAGTATAGTACATGAGGTATGGTGAAAAAAATTGAGGAGGCCCATTTTATGGATATCTTTTTTCATAATTATATCCCTATGGATTTATGAAATTCCATTCGCATATTTTTGGGGACGTCCGTGAAGTGAATCGGGGCTGAACGAATGGGACTAGGTTTCCGAATAATTCGTAGGCAATAGTACACGAGGTATGGAGCAAAATTGAGGCGGCCCGTTTATATGGATATCTTTTCATAATGTATCCCTATGGATTTATGAAATTGCATTTGCGTTTATTTGGGGTCCGTCCGTAAGTGAATCGGGGCTGAAACGAATGAACAGGTTTTCCGAATAATTCTCGTAGGCAGTTGTACAAGAGGTATGTAGCAAAAAATTGAGGCGGCCCTTTTATGGATATATTTTCATAATTTAATCCCTATGTATTTATGAATTACATTAGTGTTATTTGGGGTCGTCCGTAAATGAATCGGGCTGAAAACGAATGGAACTGGGTTTCCGAATAATTCTCGTAGGGAGTAGTAGTACACGAGATATGGAGCAAAATTGAGGCGGCCAGTTTTATAGATATCTTCTAATAATTTATCCCAATGGATTTATGAAAATTGCATTCCGGTTTATTTGGGGTTGTCCGTCAGTGAATCGGGCTGAAATGAATGGAATTCGGTTTCCGAATAATTCTCTAGGCGTAGACACGAGGTATTCAGCAAAAATTGAGGCAACTCGTTTTGTGGATATCTTCTAATAATTTATCCCTATGGATTTATGAATTGCATTCGCATTTTGGGTCCGTAAGTGAATCGGGGCTGAAACGAATGGAAGTGGGTTTCCGAATAATTCTCGTAGGCAGTAGTACACGAGGTATGGAGAAAAATTGAGGCGGCCCGTTTTTATGGATATCTTTTCGTAATTTATCCCTATGGATTTATGAAATTACATTTACATTTATTTTGGGGGTCATCCGTAAATGAATCAGGCTAAAACGAATGGAACTGGGTTTCCGAATAATTCTCGTATGCAGTAGTAGTGCACGAGGTATGGAGCAAAATTGAGGCGGCCAGTTTTAATGGATATCTTCTAATAATTTATCCCTATGGATTATGAAATTTCTTCGCGTTTATTTGGATCGTCCGTAAGTGAATCGGGGCTGAAACGAATGAAACTGGGCTTCCGAATAATTCTCGTAGCAGTAGAACACGAGGTATGGAGCAAAAATTGAGGCATCCCGTTTTATTGATATCTTTTCATAATTTATCCCTATAGATTTATGCAATTGCTTTCGCATTTATTTGGGGACGTCCGTAAGTAAATCGGGGCTGAAACTAATGGAACTGGGTTTCCCAATAATTCTCGTAGCTGTGTACACGAGGTATGGAGCAAAAATTGAGGTGTCCCATTATGGATATATTTTCATAATTTATCCCTATGGATTTATGAAATTACATTCGCATTTATTTGGGGACGTTCATATGTGAATCAGGGCTTAAACGAATGGAACTAGGTTTCCGAATAATTCTCGTAGGGAGTATACACAAGGTATGGTACAAAAATTGAGGCAGCCCGTTTTATGGATATCTTTCATAATTTATCCTATGGATTTATGAAATTGCATTCGCGTTTTTTTGATCGTCCGTAAGTGAATTGGGGCTGAAACGAATGGAACTAGGTTTCCGAATAATTCTCGTAGGCCTAGTATACGAGGTATGGTGAAAAAATTGAGGCGGCCCATTTTATAGATATTTTTCATAATTTATCCCTATGAATTATGAAATGCTTCGCGTTTATTTGGGGACGTCCGTAAGTGAAATCGGGGCTGAAACGAATGGAACTAGGTTTCCGAATAATTCTCGTAGGCAGTAGTAGTACGACGAGTATGGAGCAAAATTGAGGTGGCTCGTTTTGTGGATATCTTTTCATAATTTATCCCTATGGATTTATTAAATTGCATTCACGTTTATTTTGGGGTCGTCCGTAAGTGAAATCGGGGCTGAAAACGAATGAAACTGGGTTTCCGAATATTCTCGTGGGCAGTAGTACACGTAGAGGAGAAAAAATTGAGGCGGCCCCCCGTTTTATGGATATCTTTTCATAATTTATCCCTATGGATTTATGAAATTACATTCGCTTTTATTTGGCGTCGTCCGTAAATGAATCGGGGCTGAAACGAATGGAACTGGGTTTCCGAATAATTCTCGTAGGGAGTAGTAGTACACGAGGTATGGAGCAAAAATTGAGGCTGCCAATTTTATGGATATCTTCTAAAAATTTATCCCTATGGATTTATGAAATTATTTCGCGTTTATTTGGGGTCGTCCGTAAGTGAATCGGGGCTGAAACAAATGGAACTGGATTTCCGAATAATTCTCTAGGCGTAGTACACGAGGTATTGAGAAAAAATTGAAGCAACCCATTTTATGGATATCTTTTAATAATTTATCCCTATGGATTTAAAATTGCATTCGCGTTTATTTTGGGTCGTCCGTAAGTAAATCAGGGTTGAAACGAATGCACTAAGTTTCCAATAATTCTCCTAGGCAGTATATACAAGGTGTGCAGCAAAAATTGAGGCGGCCCATTTTATTGATATCTTTTCATAATTTATCCCTATGGATTTTTGAAATTGCATTTGCGTTTATTTGGGGTCGTCCGAAAGTGAATCGGGGCTGAAACGAATGGAACTATGTATCTGAATAATTCTCGTAGGCAGTAATACACGAGGTATGGTGCAAAAATGGAGGGGCCCATTTTATGTATATCTTTTCATAATTTATCCTATGGATTTATGAAATTGCATTTGCGTTTATTTGGTGTCGTCCGTAAGTGAATCGAGGTTGAAACGAATGGAACTAGGTTTCCGAATAATTCTTGTAGGCAGTAGTACATGAGGTATGGTGAAAAAATTGAGGAGGCCCGTTTTATGGATATCTTTATAATTTATCCCTATGGATTTTTGAAATTGCATTCGCGTTTATTTGGGGACGTCCGTATGTGAATCGGGGCTGAAAGGAATGGGACTAGGTTTCCGAATAATTCTCGTAGGCAGTAGTACACGAGGTATGGAGCAAAAATTGAGGCGGCCCGTTTTATGGATATATTTTCATAATTTATCCCTATGTATTTATGAAATTACATTAGCGTTTATTTGGGGTCGTCCGTAATTAAATCGGGGCTGAAACGAATGGAACTGGGTTTCTGAATAACTCTCGTAGGCAGTAGTATACACGAGATATGGAGCAAAAATTGAGGTGGCCCGTTTATGCATATCTTTTCATAATTTATCCCTATGATTTATGAAGTTGCATTCGCGTTTATTTGGGGTCGTTCGTAAGTGAATCGGGGCTGAAACGAATGAAACTAGGTTTCCGAATAATTCTCGTGGGCAGTAGTACACGAGGTATGGAGCAAAAATTGAGGTGGCCCGTTTTATGTATATCTTTTCATAATTTATCCTTATGGATTTATGAAATTGTGTTCGCGTTTATTTGGGACGTCCGTAAGTGAATCGGGGCTGAAACGAATGGAACTAGGTTTCCGAATAATTCTCGTAGGCTAGTAGTACACGAGTTATGGAGCAAAAATTGAGGCGTGCCGATTTATGGATATATTTTCATAATTTATCCCTATGGATTTTGAAATTGCATTCGCGTTTATTTGGGGTTGTCCGTAAGTGAATCGGGGGCTGAAACGAATGGAATTGGTTTCCGAATAATTCTCTAGGCGTAGACACGAGTATTGAGCAAAAATTGAGGCAACTCGTTTTGTGGATATCTTCTAATAATTTATCCCTATGGATTTATGAAATTGCATTCGCGTTATTTGGGGTCGTCCGTAAGTGAATCGGGGCTGAAACGAATGGAAGTGGGTTTCCGAATAATTCTCGTAGGCAGTAGTACACGAGGTATGGAGCAAAAATTGAGGCGGCCCGTTTTATGGATATCTTTTCATAATTTATCCCTATGGATTTATGAAATTACAATTACATTTATTTGGGGTCGTCCGTAAATGAATCAGGGCTAAAATGAATGGAACTGGGTTTCCGAATAATTCTCGTAGGCAGTAGTAGTGCACGAGGTATGGAGCAAAAATTGAGGCGGCGGCCAGTTTTATGGATATCTTCTAATAATTTTCCCTATGTATTTATGATATTGCATTCTCGTTTATTTGGGGTCATCCGTAAGTGAATCGGGGCTGAAACGAATGGAACTAGATTTTCGAATAATTCTCTAGGCGTAGTACACGAGTATTGAGAAAAAATTGAGGCAACCCGTTTTATGGATATCTTCTAATAATTTATCCCTATGGATTTATAAAATTGCATTCGCATTTATTTGGGGTCGTCCATAAGTGAATCGGGGCTGAAACGAATGGATCTGGGTTACCGAATAATTCTCGTAGGTAGTAGTACACGAGGTATGGAGCAAAAATTGAGGCGGCCCATTTTATTGATATCTTTTCATAATTTATCCCTATGGATTTATGAAATTGCGTTCGCATTTTTTGGGGACGTCCGTAAGTGAATCGGGGCTGAAACGAATGGAACTGGGTTTCCGAATAATTCTCGTAGGCTGTAGTTCACGAGGTATGGAGCAAAAATTGAGGCGGCCCGATTTATGGATATCTTTTCATAATTTATCCTTATGGATTTATGAATTGCGTTCGCGTTTAGTTGGGGACGTCCGTAACTGAATCGGGGCTGAAATGAATGGAACTGGATTTCCGAATAATTCTCGTAGGCTGTAGTACACGAGGTATGGAGCAAAAATTAAGGCGGCCCGATTATGGATAAATTTTTATAATTTATCCCTATGGATTTATGAAAATGCGTTCGCGTTTATTTGGGGACGTCCGTAAGTGAATCGGGGCTGAAACGAATGGAACTAGGTTTCCGAATAATTCTCGTAGGCAGTAGAACACAGGTATGGAGCAAAAATTGAGGCATCCCATTTTATTGATATCTTTTCATAATTTATCCCTATGGATTTATGAAATTGCTTTCGCGTTTATTTGGGGACTCCGTAAGTGAATCGGGGCTGAAACGAATGGAACTAGGTTTTCCGAATAATTCTTGTAGGCAGTAGTACATGAGGTATGGTGAAAAAATTGAGGAGGCCCGTTTTATGGATATCTTTTCATAATTTATCCCTATGGATTTTTGAAATTGCATTCGCGTTTATTTGGGGAGTCCGTAAGTGAATCGGGGCTGAAAGGAATGGGACTAGGTTTCCGAATAATTCTCGTAAGTAGTACACGAGGTATGGAAAAAATTGAGGCGGCCCGTTTTATGGATATATTTTCATAATTTATCCCTATGTATTTATGAAATTACATTAGCGTTTATTTGGGGTCGTCCGTAATTAAAATCGGGGCTGAAACGAATGGAACTGGGTTTCTGAATACTCTCGTAGGCAGTAGTAGTACACGAGATATGGAGCAAAAATTGAGGCGGCCCGTTTAATGGATATCTTTTCATATTTATCCCTATGGATTTATGAAGTTGCATTTGCGTTTATTTGGGGTCGTTCGTAAGTGAATCGAGGCTGAAATGAATGAAACTAAGTTTCCGAATAATTCTCGTGGGCAGTAGTACACGAGGTATCGAGCAAAAATTGAGGTGGCCCGTTTTATGGATATCTTTTCATAATTTATCCTTATGGATTTATGAAATTGTGTTCGCGTTTATTTGGGGGACGTCCGTAAGTGAATCGGGGCTGAAACGAATGGAACTAGGTTTCCGAATAATTCTCATAGGCAGTAGTAGTACACGAGTATGGAGCAAAAATTGAGGCGTGCCGATTTTATGGATATATTTTCATAATTTATCCTATGGATTTATGAAATTGCATTCGCGTTTATTTGGGGTTGTCCGTAAGTGAATCGGGGCTGAAACGAATGGAATTGGGTTTCCGAATAATTCTCTAGGCGTAGACACGAGGTATTGAGCAAAAATTGAGGCAACTCGTTTTGTGGATATCTTCTAATAATTTATCCCTATGGATTTATGAAATTGCATTCGCGTTTATTTGGGGTCGTCCGTAAGTGAATCGGGGCTGAAACGAATGTAAGTGGGTTTCCGAATAATTCTCGTAGGCAGTAGTACACGAGGTATGGAGCAAAAATTGAGACGGCCCGTTTTATGGATATCTTTTGATAATTATCCCTATGGATTTATGAAATTACATTTACATTTATTTGGGGTCGTTCGTAAATGAATCAGGGCTAAAACGAATGGAACTGGGTTTCCGAATAATTCTCGTAGGCAGTAGTAGTGCACGAGGTATGGAGCAAAAATTGAGGCGGCCAGTTTTATGGATATCTTCTAATAATTTTTCCCTATGTATTTATGATATTTTATTCTCTTTTAATTGGGGTCGTCCGTAAGTGCATCGGGGCTGAAACGAATGGAACTGGATTTTCGAATAATTCTCTAGGCGTAGTACACCAGGTATTGAGCAAAAATTGAGGCAACCCGTTTTATGGATATCTTCTAATAATTTATCCCTATGGATTTATAAAATTGCATTCGCATTTATTTGGGGTCGTCCATAAGTGAATCGGGGCTGAAACGAAGGGAACTGGGTTACCGAATAATTCTCGTAGGTAGTAGTACACGAGGTATGGAGCAAAAATTGAGGCAGCCCATTTTATTGAAATCTTTTCATAATTTATCCCTATGGATTTATGAAATTGCGGTTCGTTTTTATTTGGGGATGTCCGTAAGTGAATCGGGGCTGAAACGAATGGAACTGGGTTTCCGAATAATACTCGTAGGCTGTAGTACACGAGGTATGGAGCAAAAATTTAGGCGGCCCGATTTATGGATATCTTTTCATAATTTATCCTTATGGATTTATGAAATTGCGTTCGCGTTTATTTGGGGACGTCCGTAACTGAATCGGGGCTGAAATGAATGGAACTGGGTTTCCGAATAATTCTCGTAGGCTGTAGTACACGAGGTATGGAGCAAAAATTGAGGCGGCCTGATTTATGGATAAATTTTTATAATTTATCCCTATGGATTTATGAAATTGCGTTCGCGTTTATTTGGGGACGTCCGTAAGTGAATCGGGGCTGAAACGAATGGAACTAGGTTTCCGAATAATTCTCGTAGGCAGTAGTACACGAGGTATGGAGCAAAAATTGAGGCGTGCTGATTTATGGGATATATTTCATAATTTATCCCTATGGATTTATGAAATTTCATTCGCGTTTATTTGGGGACGTCCGTAAGTGAATCGGGGCTGAAACGAATGAAACTAGGTTTCCGAATAATTCTCGTAGGCAGTAGTACACGAGGTATGTAGCAAAAATTGAGGCGACCCGTTTATGGATATATTTTCATAATTTATCCCTATGTATTTATGAAATTACATTAGCGTTTATTTGGGGTCATCCGTAAATGAATCGGGGCTAAAACGAATGGAACTGGGTTTCTGAATAATTCTCGTAGGCAGTAGCAGTACACGAGATATGGAGCAAAAATTGAGGCAGCCCGTTTTATGGATATCTTTTCATAATATATCCCTATAGATTTATGAAATTACATTAATGTTTATTTGGGGTCGTCCGAAAGTGAAATGGGGCCGAACGAATGGAACTCTGTATCTGAATAATTCTCGTAGACAGTATATACACGAGGTATGGTGCAAAATTGAGGCAGCCCGTTTTATGGATATCTTTTCATAATTTATCCTATGGATTTATGAAATTGCATTCGCGTTTATTTGGGGTCGTCCGTAAGTGAATCGGGGCTGAAATGATTGAAACTAGGTTTTCGAATATTCTCCTAGGCGTACACGAGGTATGGTGAAAAAATTGAGGCGGGTCCGTTTTATGGATATCTTTTCATAATTATCCCCATGGATTTATGAAATTGTATTCGCGTTTATTTGGGGACGTCCGTAAGTGAATCGGGGCTGAAACGAATGAAACTAGGTTTCCGAATAATTCTCGTAGGCAGTAGTACACGAGATATGGAGCAAAAACTGAGGCGGCCCGTTTTATGGATATCTTTTCATAATTTATCCCTATGGATTTATGAAATTGCATTCGCGTTTATTTCGGGTCATCCGTAAGTGAATCGAGGACTGAAACGAATGAAACCTAGGTTTCCGATAATTCTCGCATGTAGTACACGAGCTATGGAGCAAAAATTGAGGTGGCCCGTTTATGGTATCTTTTCATAATTATCCCTATGGATTTATGAAATTACATTCGCGTTTATTTGGGGTCGTCCGTAAATGAATCGGGGCTGAAACGAATGGAACTGGGTTTCCGAATAATTCTCGTAGGCAGTAGTAGTACATAGGGTATGGAGCAAAAATTGAGGCGGCCAGTTTTATGGATATCTTCTAATAATTTATACCTATAGATTTATGAAATTGCGTTCGCGTTTATTGGGATCGTCCGTAAGTGAATCGGTGCTGAAACGAATGAAATTCGGTATCCGAATAATTCTCTAGGCGTAGACACGAGGTATTGAGCAAAAATTGAGGCAACCTGTTTTATGGATATCTTCTAATATTTATACCTATGGATTTATGAAATTTCATTCGCGTTTATTTGGCATTCTCCGTAAGTGAATCGGGGCTGAAACGAATGAAACTGGGTTTCCGAATAATTCTCGTAGGCAGTAGAACACGAGGTATGGAGCAAAAATTGAGGCATCCCATTTATTGATATCTTTTCATAATTTATCCCTATCGATTTATGAAATTGCTTTCGCGTTTATTTGGGGACGTCCGTAAGTGAATCGGGGCTGAAACGAATGGAACTGGGTTTCCGAATAATTCTCGTAGGCTGTAGTACACGAGGTATGGAGCAAAAATTAAGGTGTCCCAATTTATCGATATATTTTCATAATTTATCCCTATGGATTTATGAATTGCATTCGCGTTTATTTGGGGACGTCCGTATGTGAATCAGGTTGAAACGAATGGAACTAGGTTTCCGAATAATTCTCGTAGGGAGTAGTACACAAGGTATGGTACAAAAATTGAGGCAGCCCGTTTTATGGATATCTTTTCATAATTTATCCTATGGATTTATGAAATTGCATTCGCGTTTATTTGTGGTCGTCCGTAAGTGAATCGGGGCTGAAACGAATGGAACTAGGTTTCCGAATAATTCTCGTAGGCAGTAGTACACGAGGTATGTAGCAAAAATTGAGGCGACCCGTTTTATGGATATATTTTCATAATTTATCCCTATGTATTTATGAAATTACATTAGCGTTTATTTGGGGTCATCCGTAAATGAATCGGGGCTAAAACGAATGGAACTGGGTTTCTGAATAATTCTCGTAGGCAGTAGCAGTACACGAGATATGGAGCAAAAATTGAGGCAACCCGTTTTATGGATATCTTTTCATAATATATCCCTATAGATTTATGAAATTACATTAATGTTTATTTGGGGTCGTCCGAAAGTGAAATGGGGCCGAAACGAATGGAACTCTGTATCTGAATAATTCTCGTAGACAGTATATACACGAGGTATGGTGCAAAAATTGAGGCAGCCCGTTTTATGGATATCTTTTCATAATTTATCCTATGGATTTATGAAATTGCATTCGCGTTTATTTGGGGTCGTCCGTAAGTGAATCGGGGCTGAAATGATTGAAACTAGGTTTTCGAATAATTCTCCTAGGCGTACACGAGGTATGGTGAAAAAATTGAGGCGGTCCGTTTTATGGATATCTTTTCATAATTTATCCCCATGGATTTATGAAATTGTATTCGCGTTTATTTGGGGACGTCCGTAAGTGAATCGGGGCTGAAACGAATGAAACTAGGTTTCCGAATAATTCTCGTAGGCAGTAGTACACGAGATATGGAGCAAAAACTGAGGCGGCCCGTTTTATGGATATCTTTTCATAATTTATCCCTATGGATTTATGAAATTGCATTCGCGTTTATTTCGGGTCATCCGTAAGTGAATCGAGGCTGAAACGAATGAAACTAGGTTTCCGAATAATTCTCGCATGTAGTACACGAGCTATGGAGCAAAAATTGAGGTGGCCCGTTTTATGGATATCTTTTCATAATTTATCCCTATGGATTTATGAAATTACATTCGCGTTTATTTGGGGTCGTCCGTAAATGAATCGGGCTGAAACGAATGGAACTGGGTTTCCGAATAATTCTCGTAGGCAGTAGTAGTACATGAGGTATGGAGCAAAAATTGAGGCGGCCAGTTTTATGGATATCTTCTAATAATTTATACCTATAGATTTATGAAATTGCGTTCGCGTTTATTTGGGATCGTCCGTAAGTGAATCGGTGCTGAAACGAATGAAATTCGGTATCCGAATAATTCTCTAGGCGTAGACACGAGGTATTGAGCAAAAATTGAGGCAACCTGTTTTATGGATATCTTCTAATAATTTATACCTATGGATTTATGAAATTTCATTCGCGTTTATTTGGCATTCTCCGTAAGTGAATCGGGGCTGAAACGAATGAAACTGGGTTTCCGAATAATTCTCGTAGGCAGTAGAACACGAGGTATGGAGCAAAAATTGAGGCATCCCATTTTATTGATATCTTTTCATAATTTATCCCTATCGATTTATGAAATTGCTTTCCGCGTTTATTTGGGGACGTCCGTAAGTGAATCGGGGCTGAAACGAATGGAACTGGGTTTCCGAATAATTCTCGTAGGCTGTAGTACACGAGGTATGGAGCAAAAATTAAGGTGTCCCAATTTATCGATATATTTTCATAATTTATCCCTATGGATTTATGAATTGCATTCGCGTTTATTTGGGGACGTCCGTATGTGAATCAGGTTTGAAACGAATGGAACTAGGTTTCCGAATAATTCTCGTAGGGAGTAGTACACAAGGTATGGTACAAAAATTGAGGCAGCCCGTTTTATGGATATCTTTTCATAATTTATCCTATGGATTTATGAAATTGCATTCGCGTTTATTTGTGGTCGTCCGTAAGTGAATCGGGGCTGAAACGAATGGAACTAGGTTTCCGAATAATTCTCGTAGGCATTAGTAGTACACGAGGTATGGACCAAAAATTGAGGCAGCCTGTTTTATCGATATCTTCTAAAAATTTATCCCTATAGATTTATGAAATTATATTCGCGTTTATTTGGGGTCGTCCGTAAGTGAATCGGGGCTGAAACGAATGGAACTGGATTTCCGAATAATTCTCTAGGCGTAGTACACGAGGTATTGAGCAAAAATTGAAGCAACCCATTTTATGGATATCTTCTAATAATTTATCCCTATGGATTTATAAAATTGCATTCGCGTTTATTTGGGGTCGTCCGTAAGTAAATCAGGGTTGAAACGAATGGAATAAGTTTCCGAATAATTTTTGTAGGCAGTAGTACACAAGGTGTGCAGCAAAAATTGAGGCGGCCCGTTTTATTGATATCTTTTCATAATTTATCCCTATGGATTTATGGAATTGCATTTGCGTTTATTTGGGGTCGTCCGAAAGTGAATCGGGGCTGAAACGAATGGGACTAGGTTTCCGAATAATTCTCGTAGGCAATAGTACACGAGGTATGGAGCAAAAATTGAGGCGGCCCGTTTATGGATATCTTTTCATAATTTATCCCTATGGATTTATGAAATTGCATTGCGTTTATTTGGGGTCGTCGTAAGTGAATCGGGGTTGAAAACGAATGGAACTATGTATCCGAATAATTCTCGTAGGCAGTAATACACGAGGTATGGTGCAAAACTGGAGGCGGCCCATTTTATGGATATCTTTTCAATAATTTATCGTATGGATTTATGAAATTGCATTCGCGTTTATTTGGGGTCGTCCGTAAGTGAATCGGGGTTGAAAACGAATGGAACTAGGTTTCCGAATAATTCTTGTAGGCAGTAGTACATGAGGTATGGTGAAAAAATTGAGGAGGCCCATTTTATGGATATCTTTTCATAATTTATCCCTATGGATTTATGAAATTCCATTCGCATTTATTTGGGGACGTCCGTAAGTGAATCGGGGCTGAAACGAATGGGACTAGGTTTCCGAATAATTCTCGTAGGCAATAGTACACGAGGTATGGAGCAAAAATTGAGGCGGCCCGTTTTATGGATATCTTTTCATAATGTATCCCTATGGATTTATGAAATTGCATTTGCGTTTATTTGGGGTCGTCCGTAAGTGAATCGGGGCTGAAACGAATGAAACTAGGTTTCCGAATAATTCTCGTAGGCAGTTGTACAAGAGGTATGTAGCAAAAAATTGAGGCGGCCCATTTTATGGATATATTTTCATAATTTATCCCTATGTATTTATGAAATTACATTAGTGTTTATTTGGGGTCGTCCGTAAATGAATCGGGGCTGAAACGAATGGAACTGGGTTTCCGAATAATTCTCGTAGGGAGTAGTAGTACACGAGATATGGAGCAAAAATTGAGGCGGCCAGTTTTATAGATATCTTCTAATAATTTATCCCAATGGATTTATGAAATTGCATTCGCGTTTATTTGGGGTTGTCCGTCAGTGAATCGGGGCTGAAATGAATGGAATTCGGTTTCCGAATAATTCTCTAGGCGTAGACACGAGGTATTCAGCAAAAATTGAGGCAACTCGTTTTGTGGATATCTTCTAATAATTTATCCCTATGGATTTATGAAATTGCATTCGCATTTATTTGGGGTCCGTAAGTGAATCGGGGCTGAAACGAATGGAAGTGGGTTTTCCGAATAATTCTCGTAGGCAGTAGTACACGAGGTATGGAGAAAAAATTGAGGCGGCCCGTTTTATGGATATCTTTTCGTAATTTATCCCTATGGATTTATGAAATTACATTTACATTTATTTGGGGTCATCCGTAAATGAATCAGGGCTAAAACGAATGGAACTGGGTTTCCGAATAATTCTCGTAGGCAGTAGTAGTGCACGAGGTATGGAGCAAAAATTGAGGCGGCCAGTTTTATGGATATCTTCTAATAATTTATCCCTATGGATTTATGAAATTTCATTCGCGTTTATTTGGGATCGTCCGTAAGTGAATCGGGGCTGAAACGAATGAAACTGGGCTTCCGAATAATTCTCGTAGGCAGTAGAACACGAGGTATGGAGCAAAAATTGAGGCATCCCGTTTTATTGATATCTTTTCATAATTTATCCCTATGGATTTATGCAATTGCTTTCGCATTTATTTGGGGACGTCCGTAAGTAAATCGGGGCTGAAACTAATGGAACTGGGTTTCCCAATAATTCTCGTAGGCTGTAGTACACGAGGTATGGAGCAAAAATTGAGGTGTCCCGATTTATGGATATATTTTCATAATTTATCCCTATGGATTTATGAAATTACATTCGCATTTATTTGGGGACGTTCATATGTGAATCAGGGCTGAAACGAATGGAACTAGGTTTCCGAATAATTCTCGTAGGGAGTAGTACACAAGGTATGGTACAAAAATTGAGGCAGCCCGTTTTATGGATATCTTTTCATAATTTATCCTATGGATTTATGAAATTGCATTCGCGTTTATTTTTGATCGTCCGTAAGTGAATTGGGGCTGAAACGAATGGAACTAGGTTTCCGAATAATTCTCGTAGGCAGTAATATACGAGGTATGGTGAAAAAATTGAGGCGGCCCATTTATAGATATTTTTTCATAATTTATCCCTATGAATTAATGAAATTGCATTCGCGTTTATTTGGGGACGTCCGTAAGTGAATCGGGGCTGAAACGAATGGAACTAGGTTTCCGAATAATTCTCGTAGGCAGTAGTAGTACACGAGGTATGGAGCAAAAATTGAGGTGGCTCGTTTTGTGGATATCTTTCATAATTTATCCCTATGGATTTATTAAATTGCATTCACGTTTATTTGGGGTCGTCCGTAAGTGAATCGGGGCTGAAACGAATGAAACTGGGTTTCCGAATAATTCTCGTGGGCAGTAGTACACGAGGTATGGAGAAAAAATTGAGGCGGCCCGTTTTATGGATATCTTTTCATAATTTATCCCTATGGATTTATGAAATTACATTCGCTTTTATTTGGCGTCGTCCGTAAATGAATCGGGGCTGAAACGAATGGAACTGGGTTTCCGAATAATTCTCGTAGGGAGTAGTAGTACACGAGGTATGGAGCAAAAATTGAGGCTGCCAATTTTATGGATATCTTCTAAAAATTTATCCCTATGGATTTATGAAATTATATTCGCGTTTATTTGGGGTCGTCCGTAAGTGAATCGGGGCTGAAACAAATGGAACTGGATTTCCGAATAATTCTCTAGGCGTAGTACACGAGGTATTGAGAAAAAATTGAAGCAACCCATTTTATGGATATCTTTTAATAATTTATCCCTATGGATTTATAAAATTGCATTCGCGTTTATTTTGGGTCGTCCGTAAGTAAATCAGGGTTGAAACGAATGCAACTAAGTTTCCAAATAATTCTCCTAGGCAGTAGTATACAAGGTGTGCAGCAAAAATTGAGGGGGCCCATTTTATTGATATCTTTTCATAATTTATCCCTATGGATTTTTGAAATTGCATTTGCGTTTATTTGGGGTCGTCCGAAAGTGAATCGGGGCTGAAACGAATGGAACTATGTATCTGAATAATTCTCGTAGGCAGTAATACACGAGGTATGGTGCAAAAATGGAGGTGGCCCATTTTATGTATATCTTTTCATAATTTATCCTATGGATTTATGAAATTGCATTTGCGTTTATTTGGTGTCGTCCGTAAGTGAATCGAGGTTGAAACGAATGGAACTAGGTTTCCGAATAATTCTTGTAGGCAGTAGTACATGAGGTATGGTGAAAAAATTGAGGAGGCCCGTTTTATGGATATCTTTTCATAATTTATCCCTATGGATTTTTGAAATTGCATTCGCGTTTATTTGGGGACGTCCGTATGTGAATCGGGGCTGAAAGGAATGGGACTAGGTTTCCGAATAATTCTCGTAGGCAGTAGTACACGAGGTATGGAGCAAAAATTGAGGCGGCCCGTTTTATGGATATATTTTCATAATTTATCCCTATGTATTTATGAAATTACATTAGCGTTTATTTGGGGTCGTCCGTAATTGAAATCGGGGCTGAAAACGAATGGAACTGGGTTTCTGAATAACTCTCGTAGGCAGTAGTAGTACACGAGATATGGAGCAAAAATTGAGGTGGCCCGTTTATGCATATCTTTTCATAATTTATCCCTATGGATTTATGAAGTTGCATTCGCGTTTATTTGGGGTCGTTCGTAAGTGAATCGGGGCTGAAACGAATGAAACTAGGTTTCCGAATAATTCTCGTGGGCAGTAGTACACGAGGTATGGAGCAAAAATTGAGGTGGCCCGTTTTATGTATATCTTTTCATAATTTATCCTTATGGATTTATGAAATTGTGTTCGCGTTTATTTGGGACGTCCGTAAGTGAATCGGGGCTGAAACGAATGGAACTAGGTTTCCGAATAATTCTCGTAGGCGGTAGTAGTACACGAGTTATGGAGCAAAAATTGAGGCGTGCCGATTTTATGGATATATTTTCATAATTTATCCCTATGGATTTATGAAATTGCATTCGCGTTTATTTGGGGTTGTCCGTAAGTGAATCGGGGCTGAAACGAATGGAATTGGGTTTCCGAATAATTCTCTAGGCGTAGACACGAGGTATTGAGCAAAAATTGAGGCAACTCGTTTTGTGGATATCTTCTAATAATTTATCCCTATGGATTTATGAAATTGCATTCGCGTTTATTTGGGGTCGTCCGTAAGTGAATCGGGGCTGAAACGAATGGAAGTGGGTTTCCGAATAATTCTCGTAGGCAGTAGTACACGAGGTATGGAGCAAAAATTGAGGCGGCCCGTTTTATGGATATCTTTTCATAATTTATCCCTATGGATTTATGAAATTACAATTACATTTATTTGGGGTCGTCCGTAAATGAATCAGGGCTAAAATGAATGGAACTGGGTTTCCGAATAATTCTCGTAGGCAGTAGTAGTGCACGAGGTATGGAGCAAAAATTGAGGCGGCCAGTTTTATGGATATCTTCTAATAATTTATCCCTATGTATTTATGATATTGCATTCTCGTTTATTTGGGGTCATCCGTAAGTGAATCGGGGCTGAAACGAATGGAACTAGATTTTCGAATAATTCTCTAGGCGTAGTACACGAGGTATTGAGAAAAAATTGAGGCAACCCGTTTTATGGATATCTTCTAATAATTTATCCCTATGGATTTATAAAATTGCATTCGCATTTATTTGGGGTCGTCCATAAGTGAATCGGGGCTGAAACGAATGGATCTGGGTTACCGAATAATTCTCGTAGGTAGTAGTACACGAGGTATGGAGCAAAAATTGAGGCGGCCCATTTTATTGATATCTTTTCATAATTTATCCCTATGGATTTATGAAATTGCGTTCGCATTTATTTGGGGACGTCCGTAAGTGAATCGGGGCTGAAACGAATGGAACTGGGTTTCCGAATAATTCTCGTAGGCTGTAGTTCACGAGGTATGGAGCAAAAATTGAGGCGGCCCGATTTATGGATATCTTTTCATAATTTATCCTTATGGATTTATGAAATTGCGTTCGCGTTTAGTTGGGGACGTCCGTAACTGAATCGGGGCTGAAATGAATGGAACTGGATTTCCGAATAATTCTCGTAGGCTGTAGTACACGAGGTATGGAGCAAAAATTAAGGCGGCCCGATTTATGGATAAATTTTTATAATTTATCCCTATGGATTTATGAAAATGCCGTTCGCGTTTATTTGGGGACGTCCGTAAGTGAATCGGGGCTGAAACGAATGGAACTAGGTTTCCGAATAATTCTCGTAGGCAGTAGAACACGAGGTATGGAGCAAAAATTGAGGCATCCCATTTTATTGATATCTTTTCATAATTTATCCCTATGGATTTATGAAATTGCTTTCGCGTTTATTTGGGGACGTCCGTAAGTGAATCGGGGCTGAAACGAATGGAACTGGGTTTCCGAATAATTCTCGTAGGCTGTAGCACACGAGGTATGGAGAAAAAATTAAGGTGTCCCAATTTATCGATATATTTTCATAATTTATCCCTATGGATTTATGAATTGCGTTCGCGTTTATTTGGGGACGTCCGTATGTGAATCAGGGCTGAAACGAATGGAACTAGGTTTCCGAATAATTCTCGTAGGGAGTAGTACACAAGGTATGGTACAAAAATTGAGGCAGCCCGTTTTATGGATATCTTTTCATAATTTATCCTATGGATTTATGAAATTGCATTCGCGTTTATTTGTGGTCGTCCGTAAGTGAATCGGGGCTGAAACGAATGGAACTAGGTTTCCGAATAATTCTCGTAGGCAGTAGTATACGAGGTATGGTGAAAAATTTGAGGCGGCCCATTTTATGGATATTTCTTCATAATTTATCCCTATAAATTATTGAAATTGCATTCGCGTTTATTTGGGGACGTCCGGAAGTGAATCGGGGCTGAAATGAATGGAACTAGGTTTCCGAATAATTCTCGTAGGCAGTAGTAGTACACGAGGTATGGAGCAAAAATTGAGGCAGCCTGTTTTATCGATATCTTCTAAAAATTTATCCCTATGGATTTATGAAATTATATTCGCGTTTATTTGGGGTCGTCCGTAAGTGAATCGGGGCTGAAACGAATGGAACTGGATTTCCGAATAATTCTCTAGGCGTAGTACACGAGGTATTGAGTAAAAATTGAAGCAACCCATTTTATGGATATCTTCTAATAATTTATCCCTATGGATTTATAAAATTGCATTCGCGTTTATTTGGGGTCGTCCGTAAGTAAATCAGGGTTGAAACGAATGGAAATAAGTTTCCGAATAATTCTCGTAGGCAGTAGTACACAAGGTGTGCAGCAAAAATTGAGGCGGCCCGTTTTATTGATATCTTTTCATAATTTATCCCTATGGATTTATGGAATTGCATTTGCGTTTATTTGGGGTCGTCCGAAAGTGAATCGGGGCTGAAACGAATGGAACTATGTATCCGAATAATTCTCGTAGGCAGTAATACACGAGGTATGGTGCAAAACTGGAGGTGGCCCATTTTATGGATATCTTTTCATAATTTATCGTATGGATTTATGAAATTGCATTCGCGTTTATTTGGGGTCTTCCGTAAGTGAATCGGGGTTGAAAACGAATGGAACTAGGTTTCCGAATAATTCTTGTAGGCAGTAGTACATGAGGTATGGTGAAAAAATTGAGGAGGCCCATTTTATGGATATCTTTTCATAATTTATCCCTATGGATTTATGAAATTCCATTCGCATTTATTTGGGGACGTCCGTAAGTGAATCGGGTGGGACTAGGTTTCCGAATAATTCTCGTAGGCAATAGTACACGAGGTATGGAGCAAAAATTGAGGCGGCCCATTTTATGGATATCTTTTCATAATTTATCCCTATGGATTTATGAAATTGCATTCGCGTTTATTTGGGGTCGTCCGTAAGTGAATCGGGGCTGAAATAAATGAAACTAGGTTTCCGAATAATTCTCGTAGGCAGTTGTACACGAGGTATGTAGCAAAAATTGAGGCGGCCCATTTTATGGATATATTTTCATAATTTATCCCTATGTATTTATGAAATTACATTAGCGTTTATTTGGGGTCGTCCGTAAATGAATCGGGGCTGAAACGAATGGAACTGGGTTTCCGAATAATTCTCGTAGGGAGTAGTAGTACACGAGATATGGAGCAAATATTGAGGCGGCCAGTTTTATAGATATCTTCTAATAATTTATCCCAGTGTATTTATGAAATTGCATTCGCGTTTATTTGGGGTTGTCCGTAAGTGAATCGGGGCTGAAATGAATGGAATTCGGTTTCCGAATAATTCTCTAGGCGTAGACACGAGGTATTCAGCAAAAATTGAGGCAACTCGTTTTGTGGATATCTTCTAATAATTTATCCCTATGGATTTATGAAATTGCATTCGCGTTTATTTGGGGTCGTCCGTAAGTGAATCGGGGCTGAAACGAATGGAAGTGGGTTTCCGAATAATTCTCGTAGGCAGTAGTACACGAGGTATGGAGCAAAAATTGAGGCAGCCCGTTTTATGGATATCTTTTCGTAATTTATCCCTATGGATTTATGAAATTACATTTACATTTATTTGGGGTCATCCGTAAATGAATCAGGGCTAAAACGAATGGAACTGGGTTTCCGAATAATTCTCGTAGGCAGTAGTAGTGCACGAGGTATGGAGCAAAAATTGAGGCGGCCAGTTTTATGGATATCTTCTAATAATTTATCCCTATGGATTTATGAAATTTCATTCGCGTTTATTTGGGATCGTCCGTAAGTGAATCGGGGCTGAAACGAATGAAACTGGGCTTCCGAATAATTCTCGTAGGCAGTAGAACATGAGGTATGGAGCAAAAATTGAGGCATCCCGTTTTATTGATATCTTTTCATAATTTATCCCTATGGATTTATGCAATTGCTTTCGCATTTATTTGGGGACGTCCGTAAGTGAATCGGGGCTGAAACTAATGGAACTGGGTTTCCCAATAATTCTCGTAGGCTGTAGTACACGAGGTATGGAGCAAAAATTGAGGTGTCCCGATTTATGGATATATTTTCATAATTTATCCCTATGGATTTATGAAATTACATTCGCGTTTATTTGGGGACGTTCATATGTGAATCAGGACTGAAACGAATGGAACTAGGTTTCCGAATAATTCTCGTAGGGAGTAGTACACAAGGTATGGTACAAAAATTGAGGCAGCCCGTTTTATGGATATCTTTTCATAATTTATCCTATGGATTTATGAAATTGCATTCGCGTTTATTTGGGATCGTCCGTAAATGAATTGGGGCTGAAACGAATGGAACTAGGTTTCCGAATAATTCTCGTAGGCAGTAATATACGAGGTATGGTGAAAAAATTGAGGCGGCCCATTTTATAGATATTTTTTCATAATTTATCCCTATGAATTAATGAAATTGCATTCGCGTTTATTTGGGGACGTCTGTAAGTGAATCGGGGCTGAAACGAATGGAACTAGGTTTCCGAATAATTCTCGTAGGCAGTAGTAGTACACGAGGTATGGAGCAAAAATTGAGGTGGCTCGTTTTGTGGATATCTTTTCATAATTTATCCTATGGATTTATTAAATTGCATTCACGTTTATTTGGGGTCGTCCGTAAGTGAATCGGGGCTGAAACGAATGAAACTGGGTTTCCGAATAATTCTCGTGGGCAGTAGTACACGAGGTATGGAGAAAAAATTGAGGCGGCCCGTTTTATGGATATCTTTTCATAATTTATCCCTATGGATTTATGAAATTACATTCGCTTTTATTTGGCGTCGTCCGTAAATGAATCGGGGCTGAAACGAATGGAACTGGGTTTCCGAATAATTCTCGTAGGGAGTAGTAGTACACGAGGTATGGAGCAAAAATTGAGGCTGCCAATTTTATGGATATCTTCTAAAAATTTATCCTATGGATTTATGAAATTATATTCGCGTTTATTTGGGGTCGTCCGTAAGTGAATCGGGGCTGAAACAAATGGAACTGGATTTCCGAATAATTCTCTAGGCGTAGTACACGAGGTATTGAGCAAAAATTGAAGCAACCCATTTTATGGATATCTTTTAATAATTTATCCCTATGGATTTATAAAATTGCATTCGCGTTTATTTTGGGTCGTCCGTAAGTAAATCAGGGTTGAAACGAATGCAACTAAGTTTCTGAATAATTCTCCTAGGCAGTAGTACACAAGGTGTGCAGCAAAAATTGAGGCGGCCCATTTTATTGATATCTTTTCATAATGTATCCCTATGGATTTTTGAAATTGCATTTGCGTTTATTTGGGGTCGTCCGAAAGTGAATCGGGGCTGAAACGAATGGAACTATGTATCTGAATAATTCTCGTAGGCAGTAATACACGAGGTATGGTGCAAAAATGGAGGTGGCCCATTTTATGTATATCTTTTCATAATTTATCCTATGGATTTATGAAATTGCATTTGCGTTTATTTGGTGTCGTCCGTAAGTGAATCGGGGTTGAAACGAATGGAACTAGGTTTCCGAATAATTCTTGTAGGCAGTAGTACATGAGGTATGGTGAAAAAATTGAGGAGGCCCGTTTTATGGATATCTTTTCATAATTTATCCCTATGGATTTTTGAAATTGCATTCGCGTTTATTTGGGGACGTCCGTAAGTGAATCGGGGCTGAAAGGAATGGGACTAGGTTTCCGAATAATTCTCGTAGGCAGTAGTACACGAGGTATGGAGCAAAAATTGAGGCGGCCCGTTTTATGGATATATTTTCATAATTTATCCCTATGTATTTATGAAATTACATTAGCATTTATTTTGGGTCGTCCGTAATTGAAATCGGGGCTGAAACGAATGGAACTGGGTTTCTGAATAACTCTCGTAGGCAATAGTAGTACACGAGATATGGAGCAAAAATTGAGGCGGCCCATTTTATGCATATCTTTTCATAATTTATCCCTATGGATTTATGAAGTTGCATTCGCGTTGATTTGGGGTCGTTTGTAAGTGAATCGGGGCTGAAACGAATGAAACTAGGTTTCCGAATAATTCTCGTGGGCAGTAGTACACGAGGTATGGAGCAAAAATTGAGGTGGCCCGTTTTATGGATATCTTTTCATAATTTATCCTTATGGATTTATGAATTGTGTACGGCGTTTATTTGGGGACGTCCGTAAGTGAATCGGGGCTGAAACGAATGGAACTAGGTTTCCGAATAATTCTCTTAGGCAGTAGTAGTACACGAGTTATGGAGCAAAAATTGAGGCGTGCCTATTTTATGGATATATTTTCATAATTTATCCCTATGGATTTATGAAATTGCATTCGCGTTTATTTGGGGTTGTCCGTAAGTGAATCGGGGCTGAAACGAATGGAATTGGGTTTCCGAATAATTCTCTAGGCGTAGACACGAGGTATTGAGCAAAATTGAGGCAACTCGTTTGGTGGATATCTTCTAATAATTTATCCCTATGGATTTATGAAATTGCATTCGCGTTTATTTGGGGTCGTCCGTAAGTGAATCGGGGCTGAAACGAATGGAAGGTGGGTTTCCGAATTATTCTCGTAGGCAGTAGTACACGAGGTATGGAGCAAAAATTGAGGCGGGCCCGTTTTATGGATATCTTTTCATAATTTATCCCTATGGATTTATGAAATTACATTTACATTTATTTGGGGGTCGTCCGTAAATGAATCAGGGCTAAAACGAATGGAACTGGGTTTCCGAATAATTCGTAGGCAGTAGTAGTGCACGAGGTATGGAGCAAAAAGTGAAGGCCGGCTAGTTTTATGGATATCTTCTAATAATTTATCCCTATGTATTTAATGATATTGCATTCTCATTTATTTGGGGTCGTCCGTAAGTGAATCGGGGCTGAAAGGAATGGAACTGGATTTTCGAATAATTCTCTAGGCGTAGTACACGAGGTATTGAGAAAAAATTGAGGCAACCTGTTTTATGGATATCTTCTAATAATTTATCCCTATGGATTTATAAAATTGCATTCGCATTTATTTGGGGTCGTCCATAAGTGAATCGGGGCTGAAACGAATGGATCTGGGTTACCGAATAATTCTCGTAGGTAGTAGTAACACGAGGTATGGGAGCAAAAATTGAGGCGGCCCCTTTTATTGATATCTTTTCATAATTTATCCCTATGGATTTATGAAATTGCGTTCGCATTTATTTGGGGACGTCCGTAAGTGAATCGGGGCTGAAATGAATGGAACTGGGTTTCCGAATAATTCTCGTAGGCTGTAGTACACGAGGTATGGAGCAAAAATTGAGGCGGCCCGATTTATGGATATCTTTTCATAATTTATCCTTATGGATTTATGAAATTGCGTTCGCGTTTAGTTGGGGACGTCCGTAACTGAATCGGGGCTGAAATGAATGGAACTGGATTTCCGAATATTCTCGTAGGCTGTAGTACACGAGGTATGGAGCAAAAATTGAGGCGGCCCGATTTATGGATAAATTTTTATAATTTATCCCTATGGATTTATGAAAATGCGTTCGCGTTTATTTGGGGACGTCCGTAAGTGAATCGGGGCTGAAACGAATGGAACTAGGTTTCCGATAATTCTCGTAGGCAGTAGAACACGAGGTATGGAGCAAAAATTGAGGCATCCCATTTTATTGATATCTTTTCATAATTTATCCCTATGGATTTATGAAATTGCTTTCGCGTTTATTTGGGGACGTCCGTAAGTGAATCGGGGCCGAAACGAATGGAACTGGGTTTCCGAATAATTCTCGTAGGCTGTAGTACACGAGGTATGGAGCAAAAATTAAGGTGTCCCAATTTATCGATATATTTTCATAATTTATCCCTATGGATTTATGAATTGCATTCGCGTTTATTTGGGGACGTCCGTATGTGAATCAGGGCTGAAACGAATGGAACTAGGTTTCCGAATAATTCTCGTAGGGAGTAGTACACAAGGTATGGTACAAAAATTGAGGCAGCCCGTTTTATGGATATCTTTTCATAATTTATCCTATGGATTTATGAAATTGCATTCGCGTTTATTTGTGGTCGTCCGTAAGTGAATCGGGGCTGAAACGAATGGAACTAGGTTTCCGAATAATTCTCGTAGGCAGTAGTATATGAGGTATGGTGAAAAATTTGAGGCGGCCCATTTTATGGATATTTCTTCATAATTTATCCCTATAAATTATTGAAATTGCATTCGCGTTTATTTGGGGACGTCCGGAAGTGAATCGGGGCTGAAACGAATGGAACTAGGTTTCCGAATAATTCTCGTAGGCAGTAGTAGTACACGAGGTATGGAGCAAAAATTGAGGCAGCCTATTTTATCGATATCTTCTAAAAATTTATCCCTATGGATTTATGAAATTATATTCGCGTTTATTTGGGGTCGTCCGTAAGTGAATCGGGGCTGAAATGAATGGAACTGGATTTCCGAATATTCTCTAGGCGTAGTACACGAGGTATTGAGCAAAAATTAAGCAACCCATTTTATGGATATCTTCAATAATTTATCCCTATGGATTTATAAAATTGCATTCGCGTTTATTTGGGGTCGTCCGTAAGTAAATCAGGGTTGAAACGAATGGAAATAAGTTTCCGAATAATTCTCGTAGGCAGTAGTACACAAGGTGTGCAGCAAAAATTGAGGCGGCCCGTTTTATGATATCTTTTCATAATTTATCCCTATGGATTTATGGAATTGCATTTGCGTTTATTTGGGGTCGTCCGAAAGTGAATCGGGGCTGAAACGAATGGAACTATGTATCCGATATTCTCGTAGGCATAATACACGAGGTATGGTGCAAAACTGGAGGCGGCCCATTTTATGGATATCTTTTCATAATTATCGTATGGATTTATGAAATTGCATTCGCGTTTATTTGGGGTCGTCCGTAAGTGAATCGGGGTTGAAAACGAATGGAACTAGGTTTCCGAATAATTCTTGTAGGCAGTAGTACATGAGGTATGGTGAAAAAATTGAGGAGGCCCATTTTATGGATATCTTTTCATAATTTATCCCTATGGATTTATGAAATTCCATTCTTTATTTGGGGACGTCCGTAAGTGAATCGGGGCTGAAACGAATGGGACTAGGTTTCCGAATAATTCTCGTAGGCAATAGTACACGAGGTATGGAGCAAAAATTGAGGCGGCCGTTTTATGGATATCTTTTCATAATTTATCCCTATGGATTTATGAAATTGCATTCGGTTTATTTGGGGTCATCCGAAGTGAATCGGGGCTGAAACGAATGAAACTAGGTTTCCGAATAATTCTCGTAGGCAGTTGTACACGAGGTATGTAGCAAAAATTGAGGCGGCCCATTTTAGGATATATTTTCATAATTTATCCCTATGTATTTATGAAATTACATTAGCGTTTATTTGGGGTCGTCCGTAAATGAATCGGGGCTGAAACGAATGGAACTGGGTTTCCGAATAATCTCGTAGGGAGTAGTAGTACACGAGATATGGAGCAAAAATTGAGGCGGCCAGTTTATAGATATTTCTAATAATTATCCCAATGGATTTATGAAATTGCATTCGCGTTTATTTGGGGTTGTCCGTAAGTGAATCGGGGCTGAAATGAATGGAATTCGGTTTCCGAATAATTCTTAGGCGTAGACACGAGGTATTCAGCAAAAATTGAGGCAACTCGTTTTGTGGTATCTTTAATAATTTATCCCTATGGATTTATGAAATTGCATTCGCGTTTATTTGGGGTCGTCCGTAAGTGAATCGGGGCTGAAACGAATGGAAGTGGGTTTCCGAATAATTCTCGTAGGCAGTAGTACACGAGGTATGGAGCAAAAATTGGGCAGCCCGTTTTATGGATATCTTTCGTAATTTATCCCTATGGATTTATGAAATTACATTTACATTTATTTGGGGTCATCCGTAAATGAATCAGGGCTAAAACGAATGGAACTGGGTTTCCGAATAATTCTCGTAGGCAGTAGTAGTGCACGAGGTATGGAGCAAAAATTGAGGCGGCCAGTTTTATGGATATCTTCTAATAATTTATCCCTATGGATTTATGAAATTTCATTCGCGTTTATTTGGGATCGTCCGTAAGTGAATCGGGGCTGAAACGAATGAAACTGGGGGAATAATTCTCGTAGGCAGTAGAACACGAGGTATGGAGCAAAATGAGGCATCCCGTTTATTGATATCTTTTCATAATTTATCCCTATGGATTTATGCAATTGCTTTCGTTATTTGGGGACGTCCGTAAGTGAATCGGGGTTGAAACTAATGGAACTGGGTTTCCCAATAATTTCTCGGTTGTAGTACACGAGGTATGGAGCAAAAATTGAGGTGTCCGATTATGGATATATTTCATAATTATCCTATGGATTTATGAAATTACATTCGCGTTTATTTGGGGACGTCATATGTGAATCAGGGCTGAAACGAATGGAACTAGGTTTCCGAATAATTCTCGTAGGGAGTAGTACACAAGGTATGGTACAAAAATTGAGGCAGCCCATTTTATGGATATCTTTTCATAATTTATCCTATGGATTTATGAAATTGCATTCGCGTTTATTTGGGATCGTCCGTAAGTGAATCGGGGCTGAAACGAATGGAACTAGGTTTCCGAATAATTCTCGTAGGCAGTAATATACGAGGTATGGTGAAAAAATTGAGGTGGCCCATTTTATAGATATTTTTCATAATTTATCCCTATGAATTAATGAAATTGCATTCGCGTTTATTTGGGGACGTCCGTAAGTGAATCGGGGCTGAAACGAATGGAACTAGGTTTCCGAATAATTCTCGTAGGCAGTAGTAGTACACGAGGTATGGAGCAAAAATTGAGGTGGCTCGTTTTGTGGATATCTTTTCATAATTTATCCCTATGGATTTATTAAATTGCATTCACGTTTATTTGGGGTCGTCCGTAAGTGAATCGGGGCTGAAACGAATGAAACTGGGTTTCCGAATAATTCTCGTGGGCAGTAGTACACGAGGTATGGAGAAAAAATTGAGGCGGCCCTTTTATGGATATCTTTTCATAATTTATCCCTATGGATTTATGAAATTACATTCGCTTTTATTTGGCGTCGTCCGTAAATGAATCGGGGCTGAAACGAATGGAACTGGGTTTCCGAATAATTCTCGTAGGGAGTAGTAGTACACGAGGTATGGAGCAAAAATTGAGGCAGCCAATTTTATGGATATCTTCTAAAAATTTATCCCTATGGATTTATGAAATTATATTCGCGTTTATTTGGGGTCGTCCGTAAGTGAATCGGGCTGAAACAATGGAACTGGATTTCCGAATAATTCTCTAGGCGTAGTACACGAGGTATTGAGCAAAAATTGAAGCAACCCATTTTATGGATATCTTTTAATAATTTATCCCTATGGATTTATAAAATTGCATTCGCGTTTATTTTGGGTCGTCCGTAAGTAAATCAGGGTTGAAACGAATGCAACTAAGTTTCGAATAATTCTCCTAGGCAGTAGTACACAAGGTGTGCAGCAAAAATTGAGGCGGCCCATTTTATTGATATCTTTTCATAATATCCCTATGGATTTTTGAAATTGCATTTGCGTTTATTTGGGGTCGTCCGAAAGTGAATCGGGGCTGAAACGAATGGAACTATGTATCTGAATAATTCTCGTAGGCAGTAATACACGAGGTATGGTGCAAAAATGGAGGCGGCCCATTTTATGTATATCTTTTCATAATTTATCCTATGGATTTATGAAATTGCATTTGCGTTTATTTGGTGTCGTCCGTAAGTGAATCGGGGTTGAAACGAATGGAACTAGGTTTCCGAATAATTCTTGTAGGCAGTAGTACATGAGGTATGGTGAAAAAATTGAGGAGGCCCGTTTTATGGATATCTTTTCATAATTTATCCCTATGGATTTTTGAAATTGCATTCGCGTTTATTTGGGGACGTCCGTAAGTGAATCGGGGCTGAAAGGAATGGGACTAGGTTTCCGAATAATTCTCGTAGGCAGTAGAACACGAGGTATGGAGCAAAAATTGAGGCGGCCCGTTTTATGGATATATTTTCATAATTTATCCCTATGTATTTATGAAATTACATTAGCATTTATTTTGGGTCGTCCGTAATTGAAATCGGGGCTGAAACGAATGGAACTGGGTTTCTGAATAACTCTCGTAGGCAATAGTAGTACACGAGATATGGAGCAAAAATTGAGGCGGCCCATTTTATGCATATCTTTTCATAATTTATCCCTATGGATTTATGAAGTTGCATTCGCGTTGATTTGGGGTCGTTTGTAAGTGAATCGGGGCTGAAACGAATGAAACTAGGTTTCCGAATAATTCTCGTGGGCAGTAGTACACGAGGTATGGAGCAAAAATTGAGGTGGCCCGTTTTATGGATATCTTTTCATAATTTATCCTTATGGATTTATGAAATTGTGTACGCGTTTATTTGGGACGTCCGTAAGTGAATCGGGGCTGAAACGAATGGAACTAGGTTTCCGAATAATTCTCGTAGGCAGTAGTAGTACACGAGTTATGGAGCAAAAATTGAGGCGTGCCGATTTTATGGATATTTTCATAATTTATCCCTATGGATTTATGAAATTGCATTCGCGTTTATTTGGGGTTGTCCGTAAGTGAATCGGGGCTGAAACGAATGGAATTGGGTTTCCGAATAATTCTCTAGGCGTAGACACGAGGTATTGAGCAAAAATTGAGGCAACTCGTTTTGTGGATATCTTCTAATAATTTATCCCTATGGATTTATGAAATTGCATTCGCGTTTATTTGGGGTCGTCCGTAAGTGAATCGGGGCTGAAACGAATGGAAGTGGGTTTCCGAATAATTCTCGTAGGCAGTAGTACATGAGGTATGGAGCAAAAATTGAGGCGGCCCTTTTATGGATATCTTTTCATAATTTATCCCTATGGATTTATGAAATTACATTTACATTTATTTGGGGTCGTCCGTAAATGAATCAGGGCTAAAACGAATGGAACTGGGTTTCCGAATAATTCTCGTAGGCAGTAGTAGTGCACGAGGTATGGAGCAAAAATTGAGGCGGCCAGTTTTATGGATATCTTCTAATAATTTATCCCTATGTATTTATGATATTGCATTCTCGTTTATTTGGGGTCGTCCGTAAGTGAATCGGGGCTGAAACGAATGGAACTGGATTTTCGAATAATTCTCTAGGCGTAGTACACGAGGTATTGAGAAAAAATTGAGGCAACCCGTTTTATGGATATCTTCTAATAATTTATCCCTATGGATTTATAAAATTGCATTCGCATTTATTTGGGGTCGTCCATAAGTGAATCGGGGCTGAAACGAATGGATCTGGGTTACCGAATAATTCTCGTAGGTAGTAGTACACGAGGTATGGAGCAAAAATTGAGGCGGCCCATTTTATTGATATCTTTTCATAATTTATCCCTATGGATTTATGAAATTGCGTTCGCATTTATTTGGGGACGTCCGTAAGTGAATCGGGGCTGAAACGAATGGAACTGGGTTTCCGAATAATTCTCGTAGGCTGTAGTACACGAGGTATGGAGCAAAAATTAAGGTGTCCCAATTTATCGATATATTTTCATAATTTATCCCTATGGATTTATGAATTGCATTCGCGTTTATTTGGGGACGTCCGTATGTGAATCAGGGCTGAAACGAATGGAACTAGGTTTCCGAATAATTCTCGTAGGGAGTAGTACACAAGGTATGGTACAAAAATTGAGGTAGCCCGTTTTATGGATATCTTTTCATAATTTATCCTATGGATTTATGAAATTGCATTCGCGTTTTTTTGTGGTCGTCCGTAAGTGAATCGGGGCTGAAACGAATGGAACTAGGTTTCCGAATAATTCTCGTAGGCAGTAGTATATGAGGTATGGTGAAAAATTTGAGGCGGCCCATTTTATGGATATTTCTTCATAATTTATCCCTATAATTATTGAAATTGCATTCGCGTTTATTTGGGGACGTCCGGAAGTGAATCGGGGCTGAAACGAATGGAACTAGGTTTCCGAATAATTCTCGTAGGCAGTAGTAGTACACGAGGTATGGAGCAAAAATTGAGGCAGCCTATTTTATCGATATCTTCTAAAAATTTATCCCTATGGATTTATGAAATTATATTCGCGTTTATTTGGGGTCGTCCGTAAGTGAATCGGGGCTGAAATGAATGGAACTGGATTTCCGAATAATTCTCTAGGCGTAGTACACGAGGTATTGAGCAAAAATTGAAGCAACCCATTTTATGGATATCTTCTAATAATTTATCCCTATGGATTTATAAAATTGCATTCGCGTTTATTTGGGGTCGTCCGTAAGTAAATCAGGGTTGAAACGAATGGAAATAAGTTTCCGAATAATTCTCGTAGGCAGTAGTACACAAGGTGTGCAGCAAAAATTGAGGCGGCCCGTTTTATTGATATCTTTTCATAATTTATCCCTATGGATTTATGGAATTGCATTTGCGTTTATTTGGGTCGTCCGAAAGTGAATCGGGGCTGAAACGAATGGAACTATGTATCCGAATAATTCTCGTAGGCAGTAATACACGAGGTATGGTGCAAAACTGGAGGCGGCCCATTTTATGGATATCTTTTCATAATTTATCGTATGGATTTATGAAATTGCATTCGCGTTTATTTGGGGTCGTCCGTAAGTGAATCGGGGTTGAAAACGAATGGAACTAGGTTTCCGAATAATTCTTGTAGGCAGTAGTACATGAGGTATGGTGAAAAAATTGAGGAGGCCCATTTTATGGATATCTTTTCATAATTTCCCTATGGATTTATGAAATTCCATTCGATTTATTTGGGGACGTCCGTAAGTGAATCGGGGCTGAAACGAATGGGACTAGGTTTCCGAATAATTCTCGTAGGCAATAGTACACGAGGTATGGAGCAAAAATTGAGGCGGCCCGTTTTATGGATATCTTTTCATAATTTATCCCTATGGATTTATGAAATTGCATTCGCGTTTATTTGGGGTCATCCGTAAGTGAATCGGGCTGAAACGAATGAAACTAGGTTTCCGAATAATTCTCGTAGGCAGTTGTACACGAGGTATGTAGCAAAAATTGAGGCGGCCCATTTTATGGATATATTTTCATAATTTATCCCTATGTATTTATGAAATTACATTAGCGTTTATTTGGGGTCGTCCGTAAATGAATCGGGGCTGAAACGAATGGAACTGGTTTCCGAATAATTCTCGTAGGGATAGTAGTACACGAGATATGGAGCAAAATTGAGGCGGCCAGTTTTATAGATATCTTCTAATAATTTATCCCAATGGATTTATGAAATTGCATTCGCGTTTATTTGGGGTTGTCCGTAAGTGAATCGGGGCTGAAATGAATGGAATTCGGTTTCCGAATAATTCTCTAGGCGTAGACACGAGGTATTCAGCAAAAATTGAGGCAACTCGTTTTGTGGATATCTTCTAATAATTTATCCCTATGGATTTATGAAATTGCATTCGCGTTTATTTGGGGTCGTCCGTAAGTGAATCGGGGCTGAAACGAATGGAAGTGGGTTTCCGAATAATTCTCGTAGGCAGTACACGAGGTATGGAGCAAAATTGAGGCAGCCCGTTTTATGGATATCTTTTCGTAATTTATCCCTATGGATTTATGAAATTACATTTACATTTATTTGGGGTCATCCGTAAATGAATCAGGGCTAAAACGAATGGAACTGGGTTTCCGAATAATTCTCTAGGCAGGTAGTGCACGAGGTATGGAGCAAAAATTGAGGCGGCCAGTTTTATGGATATCTTCTAATAATTTATCCCTATGGATTTATGAAATTTCATTCGCGTTTATTTGGGATCGTCCGTAAGTGAATCGGGGCTGAAACGAATGAAACTGGTTTCCGAATAATTCTCGTAGGCAGTAGAACACGAGGTATGGAGCAAAAATTGAGGCATCCCGTTTTATTGATATCTTTTCATAATTTATCCCTATGGATTTATGCAATTGCTTTCGCATTTATTTGGGGACGTCCGTAAGTGAATCGGGGTTGAAACTAATGGAACTGGGTTTCCCAATAATTCTCGTAGGTTGTAGTACACGAGGTATGGAGCAAAATTGAGGTGTCCCGATTTATGGATATATTTTCATAATTTATCCCTATGGATTTATGAAATTACATTCGCGTTTATTTGGGGACGTTCATATGTGAATCAGGGCTGAAACGAATGGAACTAGGTTTCCGAATAATTCTCGTAGGGAGTAGTACACAAGGTATGGTACAAAAATTGAGGCAGCCCATTTTATGGATATCTTTTCATAATTTATCCTATGGATTTATGAAATTGCATTCGCGTTTATTTGGGATCGTCCGTAAGTGAATCGGGGCTGAAACGAATGGAACTAGGTTTCCGAATAATTCTCGTAGGCAGTAATATACGAGGTATGGTAAAAATTGAGGTGGCCCATTTTATAGATATTTTTCATAATTTATCCCTATGAATTAATGAAATTGCATTCGCGTTTATTTGGGGACGTCCGTAAGTGAATCGGGGCTGAAACGAATGGAACTAGGTTTCCGAATAATTCTCGTAGGCAGTAGTAGTACACGAGGTATGGAGCAAAAATTGAGGTGGCTCGTTTTGTGGATATCTTTTCATAATTTATCCCTATGGATTTATTAAATTGCATTCACGTTTATTTGGGGTCGTCCGTAAGTGAATCGGGGCTGAAACGAATGAAACTGGGTTTCCGAATAATTCTCGTGGGCAGTAGTACACGAGGTATGGAGAAAAAATTGAGGCGGCCCGTTTTATGGATATCTTTTCATAATTTATCCCTATGGATTTATGAAATTACATTCGCTTTTATTTGGCGTCGTCCGTAAATGAATCGGGGCTGAAACGAATGGAACTGGGTTTCCGAATAATTCTCGTAGGGAGTAGTAGTACACGAGGTATGGAGCAAAAATTGAGGCAGCCAATTTTATGGATATCTTCTAAAAATTTATCCCTATGGATTTATGAAATTATATTCGCGTTTATTTGGGGTCGTCCGTAACTGAATCGGGGCTGAAACGAATGGAACTGGATTTCCGAATAATTCTCTAGGCGTAGTACACGAGGTATTGAGCAAAAATTGAAGCAACCCATTTTATGGATATCTTTTAATAATTTATCCCTATGGATTTATAAAATTGCATTCGCGTTTATTTTGGGTCGTCCGTAAGTAAATCAGGGTTGAAACGAATGCAACTAAGTTTTCGAATAATTCTCCTAGGCAGTAGTACACAAGGTGTGCAGCAAAAATTGAGGCGGCCCATTTTATTGATATCTTTTCATAATTTATCCCTATGGATTTTTGAAATTGCATTTGCGTTTATTTGGGGTCGTCCGAAAGTGAATCGGGCTGAAACGAATGGAACTATGTATCTGAATAATTCTCGTAGGCAGTAATACACGAGGTATGGTGCAAAAATGGAGGCGGCCCATTTTATGTATATCTTTTCATAATTTATCCTATGGATTTATGAAATTGCATTTGCGTTTATTTGGTGTCGTCCGTAAGTGAATCGGGGTTGAAACGAATGGAACTAGGTTTCCGAATAATTCTTGTAGGCAGTAGTACATGAGGTATGGTGAAAAAATTGAGGAGGCCCGTTTTATGGATATCTTTTCATAATTTATCCCTATGGATTTTTGAAATTGCATTCGCGTTTATTTGGGGACGTCCGTAAGTGAATGTGGGCTGAAAGGAATGGGACTAGGTTTCCGAATAATTCTCGTAGGCAGTAGAACACGAGGTATGGAGCAAAAATTGAGGCGGCCCGTTTTATGGATATATTTTCATAATTTATCCCTATGTATTTATGAAATTACATTAGCGTTTATTTGGGGTCGTCCGTAATTGAAATCGGGGCTGAAACGAATGGAATGGGTTTCTGAACACTCTCGTAGGCAGTAGTAGTACACGAGATATGGAGCAAAAATTGAGGGGCCCATTTTATGCATATCTTTTCATAATTTATCCCTATGGATTTATGAAGTTGCATTCGCGTTTATTTGGGGTCGTTCGTAAGTGAATCGGGGCTGAAACGAATGAAACTAGGTTTCCGAATAATTCTCGTGGGCAGTAGTACACGAGGTATGGAGCAAAAATTGAGGTGGCCCGTTTTATGGATATCTTTTCATAATTTATCCTTATGGATTTATGAAATTGTGTTCGCGTTTATTTGGGACGTCCGTAAGTGAATCGGGGCTGAAACGAATGGAACTAGGTTTCCGAATAATTCTCGTAGGCAGTAGTAGTACACGAGTTATGGAGCAAAAATTGAGGCGTGCCGATTTTATGGATATATTTTCATAATTTATCCCTATGGATTTATGAAATTGCATTCGCGTTTATTTGGGGTTGTCCGTAAGTGAATCGGGGCTGAAACGAATGGAATTGGGTTTCCGAATAATTCTCTAGGCGTAGACACGAGGTATTGAGCAAAAATTGAGGCAACTCGTTTTGTGGATATCTTCTAATAATTTATCCCTATGGATTTATGAAATTGCATTCGCGTTTATTTGGGGTCGTCCGTAAGTGAATCGGGGCTGAAACGAATGGAAGTGGGTTTCCGAATAATTCTCGTAGGCAGTAGTACATGAGGTATGGAGCAAAAATTGAGGCGGCCCATTTTATGGATATCTTTTCATAATTTATCCCTATGGATTTATGAAATTACATTTACATTTATTTGGGGTCGTCCGTAAATGAATCAGGGCTAAAACGAATGGAACTGGGTTTCCGAATAATTCTCGTAGGCAGTAGTAGTGCACGAGGTATGGAGCAAAAATTGAGGCGGCCAGTTTTATGGATATCTTCTAATAATTTATCCCTATGTATTTATGATATTGCATTCTCGTTTATTTGGGGTCGTCCGTAAGTGAATCGGGGCTGAAACGAATGGAACTGGATTTTCGAATAATTCTCTAGGCGTAGTACACGAGGTATTGAGAAAAAATTGAGGCAACCCGTTTTATGGATATCTTCTAATAATTTATCCCTATGGATTTATAAAATTGCATTCGCATTTATTTGGGGTCGTCCATAAGTGAATCGGGGCTGAAACGAATGGATCTGGGTTACCGAATAATTCTCGTAGGTAGTAGTACACGAGGTATGGAGCAAAAATTGAGGCGGCCCATTTTATTGATATCTTTTCATAATTTATCCCTATGGATTTATGAAATTGCGTTCGCATTTATTTGGGGACGTCCGTAAGTGAATCGGGGCTGAAACGAATGGAACTGGGTTTCCGAATAATTCTCGTAGGCTGTAGTACACGAGGTATGGAGCAAAAATTGAGGCGGCCCGATTTATGGATATCTTTTCATAATTTATCCTTATGGATTTATGAAATTGCGTTCGCGTTTAGTTGGGGACGTCCGTAACTGAATCGGGGCTGAAATGAATGGAACTGGATTTCCGAATAATTCTCGTAGGCTGTAGTACACGAGGTATGGAGCAAAAATTGAGGCGGCCCGATTTATGGATAAATTTTTATAATTTATCCCTATGGATTTATGAAAATGCGTTCGCGTTTATTTGGGGACGTCCGTAAGTGAATCGGGCTGAAACGAATGGAACTAGGTTTCCGAATAATTCTCGTAGGCAGTAGAACATGAGGTATGGAGCAAAAATTGAGGCATCCCATTTTATTGATATCTTTTCATAATTTATCCCTATGGATTTATGAAATTGCTTTCGCGTTTATTTGGGGACGTCCGTAAGTGAATCGGGGCCGAAACGAATGGAACTGGGTTTCCGAATAATTCTCGTAGGCTGTAGTACACGAGGTATGGAGCAAAAATTAAGGTGTCCCAATTTATCGATATTTTTCATAATTTATCCCTATGGATTTATGAATTGCATTCGCGTTTATTTGGGGACGTCCGTATGTGAATCAGGGCTGAAACGAATGGAACTAGGTTTCCGAATAATTCTCGTAGGGAGTAGTACACAAGGTATGGTACAAAAATTGAGGTAGCCCGTTTTATGGATATCTTTTCATAATTTATCCTATGGATTTATGAAATTGCATTCGCGTTTATTTGTGGTCGTCCGTAAGTGAATCGGGGCTGAAACGAATGGAACTAGGTTTCCGAATAATTCTCGTAGGCAGTAGTATATGAGGTATGGTGAAAAATTTGAGGCGGCCCATTTTATGGATATTTCTTCATAATTTATCCCTATAAATTATTGAAATTGCATTCGCGTTTATTTGGGGACGTCCGGAAGTGAATCGGGGCTGAAACGAATGGAACTAGGTTTCCGAATAATTCTCGTAGGCAGTAGTAGTACACGAGGTATGGAGCAAAAATTGAGGCAGCCTATTTTATCGATATCTTCTAAAAATTTATCCCTATGGATTTATGAAATTATATTCGCGTTTATTTGGGTCGTCCGTAAGTGAATCGGGGCTGAAATGAATGGAACTGGATTTCCGAATACTCTAGGCGTAGTACACGAGGTATTGAGCAAAAATTAAGCAACCCATTTTATGGATATCTTCTAATAATTTATCCCTATGGATTTATAAAATTGCATTCGCGTTTATTTGGGGTCGTCCGTAAGTAAATCAGGGTTGAAACGAATGGAAATAAGTTTCCGAATAATTCTCGTAGGCAGTAGTACACAAGGTGTGCAGCAAAAATTGAGGCGGCCCGTTTTATTGATATCTTTTCATAATTTATCCCTATGGATTTATGGAATTGCATTTGCGTTTATTTGGGGTCGTCCGAAAGTGAATCGGGGCTGAAACGAATGGAACTATGTATCCGAATAATTCTCGTAGGCAGTAATACACGAGGTATGGTGCAAAACTGGAGGCGGCCCATTTTATGGATATCTTTTCATAATTTATCGTATGGATTTATGAAATTGCATTCGCGTTTATTTGGGGTCGTCCGTAAGTGAATCGGGGTTGAAACGAATGGAACTAGGTTTCCGAATAATTCTTGTAGGCAGTAGTACATGAGGTATGGTGAAAAAATTGAGGAGGCCCATTTTATGGATATCTTTTCATAATTTTCCCTATGGATTTATGAAATTCCATTCGATTTATTTGGGGACGTCCGTAAGTGAATCGGGGCTGAAACGAATGGGACTAGGTTTCCGAATAATTCTCGTAGGCAATAGTACACGAGGTATGGAGCAAAATTGAGGCGGCCCGTTTTATGGATATCTTTCATAATTTATCCCTATGGATTTATGAAATTGCATTCGCGTTTATTTGGGGTCATCCGTAAGTGAATCGGGGCTGAAACGAATGAAACTAGGTTTCCGAATAATTCTCGTAGGCAGTTTACACGAGGTATGTAGCAAAAATTGAGGCGGCCCATTTTATGGATATATTTTCATAATTTATCCCTATGTATTTATGAAATTACATTAGCGTTTATTTGGGGTCGTCCGTAAATGAATCGGGGCTGAAACGAATGGAACTGGGTTTCCGAATAATTCTCGTAGGGAGTAGTAGTACACGAGATATGGAGCAAAAATTGAGGCGGCCAGTTTTATAGATATCTTCTAATAATTTATCCCAATGGATTTATGAAATTGCATTCGCGTTTATTTGGGGTTGTCCGTAAGTGAATCGGGGCTGAAATGAATGGAATTCGGTTTCCGAATAATTCTCTAGGCGTAGACACGAGGTATTCAGCAAAAATTGAGGCAACTCGTTTTGTGGATATCTTCTAATAATTTATCCCTATGGATTTATGAAATTGCATTCGCGTTTATTTGGGGTCGTCCGTAAGTGAATCGGGGCTGAAACGAATGGAAGTGGGTTTCCGAATAATTCTCGTAGGCAGTAGTACACAGGTATGGAGCAAAAATTGAGGCAGCCCGTTTTATGGATATCTTTTCGTAATTTATCCCTATGGATTTATGAAATTACATTTACATTTATTTGGGGTCATCCGTAAATGAATCAGGGCTAAAACGAATGGAACTGGGTTTCCGAATAATTCTCGTAGGCAGTAGTAGTGCACGAGGATGGAGCAAAAATTGAGGCGGCCAGTTTTATGGATATCTTCTAATAATTTATCCCTATGGATTTATGAAATTTCATTCGCGTTTATTTGGGATCGTCCGTAAGTGAATCGGGGCTGAAACGAATGAAACTGGGTTTCCGAATAATTCTCGTAGGCAGTAGAACACGAGGTATGGAGCAAAAATTGAGGCATCCCGTTTTATTGATATCTTTTCATAATTTATCCCTATGGATTTATGCAATTGCTTTCGCATTTATTTGGGGACGTCCGTAAGTGAATCGGGGTTGAAACTAATGGAACTGGGTTTCCCAATAATTCTCGTAGGTTGTAGTACACGAGGTATGGAGCAAAATTGAGGTGTCCCGATTTATGGATATATTTCATAATTTATCCCTATGGATTTATGAAATTACATTCGCGTTTATTTGGGGACGTTCATATGTGAATCAGGGCTGAAACGAATGGAACTAGGTTTCCGAATAATTCTCGTAGGGAGTAGTACACAAGGTATGGTACAAAAATTGAGGCAGCCCATTTTATGGATATCTTTTCATAATTTATCCTATGGATTTATGAAATTGCATTCGCGTTTATTTGGGATCGTCCGTAAGTGAATCGGGCTGAAACGAACGGAACTAGGTTTCCGAATAATTCTCGTAGGCAGTAATATACGAGGTATGGTAAAAAATTGAGGTGGCCCATTTTATAGATATTTTTCATAATTTATCCCTATGAATTAATGAAATTGCATTCGCGTTTATTTGGGGACGTCCGTAAGTGAATCGGGGCTGAAACGAATGGAACTAGGTTTCCGAATAATTCTCGTAGGCAGTAGTAGTACACGAGGTATGGAGCAAAAATTGAGGTGGCTCGTTTTGTGGATATCTTTTCATAATTTATCCCTATGGATTTATTAAATTGCATTCACGTTTATTTGGGGTCGTCCGTAAGTGAATCGGGGCTGAAACGAATGAAACTGGGTTTCCGAATAATTCTCGTGGGCAGTAGTACACGAGGTATGGAGAAAAAATTGAGGCGGCCCGTTTTATGGATATCTTTTCATAATTTATCCCTATGGATTTATGAAATTACATTCGCTTTTATTTGGCGTCGTCCGTAAATGAATCGGGGCTGAAACGAATGGAACTGGGTTTCCGAATAATTCTCGTAGGGAGTAGTAGTACACGAGGTATGGAGCAAAAATTGAGGCAGCCAATTTTATGGATATCTTCTAAAAATTTATCCCTATGGATTTATGAAATTATATTCGCGTTTATTTGGGGTCGTCCGTAACTGAATCGGGGCTGAAACGAATGGAACTGGATTTCCGAATAATTCTCTAGGCGTAGTACACGAGGTATTGAGCAAAATTGAAGCAACCCATTTTATGGATATCTTTTAATATTTATCCCTATGGATTTATAAAATTGCATTCGCGTTTATTTTGGGTCGTCCGTAAGTAAATCAGGGTTGAAACGAATGCAACTAAGTTTTCGAATAATTCTCCTAGGCAGTAGTACACAAGGTGTGCAGCAAAAATTGAGGCGGCCCATTTTATTGATATCTTTTCATAATTTATCCCTATGGATTTTTGAAATTGCATTTGCGTTTATTTGGGGTCGTCCGAAAGTGAATCGGGGCTGAAACGAATGGAACTATGTATCTGAATAATTCTCGTAGGCAGTAATACACGAGGTATGGTGCAAAATGGAGGCGGCCCATTTTATGTATATCTTTTCATAATTTATCCTATGGATTTATGAAATTGCATTTGCGTTTATTTGGTGTCGTCCGTAAGTGAATCGGGTTGAAACGAATGGAACTAGGTTTCCGAATAATTCTTGTAGGCAGTAGTACATGAGGTATGGTGAAAAAATTGAGGAGGCCCGTTTTATGGATATCTTTTCATAATTTATCCCTATGGATTTTTGAAATTGCATTCGCGTTTATTTGGGGACGTCCGTAAGTGAATCGGGGCTGAAAGGAATGGGACTAGGTTTCCGAATAATTCTCGTAGGCAGTAGTACACGAGGTATGGAGCAAAAATTGAGGCGGCCCGTTTTATGGATATATTTTCATAATTTATCCCTATGTATTTATGAAATTACATTAGCGTTTATTTGGGGTCGTCCGTAATTGAAATCGGGGCTGAAACGAATGGAATGGGTTTCTGAAAACTCTCGTAGGCAGTAGTAGTACACGAGATATGGAGCAAAAATTGAGGTGGCCCGTTTTATGCATATCTTTTCATAATTTATCCCTATGGATTTATGAAGTTGCATTCGCGTTTATTTGGGGTCGTTCGTAAGTGAATCGGGGCTGAAACGAATGAAACTAGGTTTCCGAATAATTCTCGTGGGCAGTAGTACACGAGGTATGGAGCAAAAATTGAGGTGGCCCGTTTTATGGATATCTTTTCATAATTTATCCTTATGGATTTATGAAATTGTGTTCGCGTTTATTTGGGGACGTCCGTAAGTGAATCGGGGCTGAAACGAATGGAACTAGGTTTCCGAATAATTCTCGTAGGCAGTAGTAGTACACGAGTTATGGAGCAAAAATTGAGGCGTGCCGATTTTATGGATATATTTTCATAATTTATCCCTATGGATTTATGAAATTGCATTCGCGTTTATTTGGGGTTGTCCGTAAGTGAATCGGGGCTGAAACGAATGGAATTGGGTTTCCGAATAATTCTCTAGGCGTAGACACGAGGTATTGAGCAAAAATTGAGGCAACTCGTTTTGTGGATATCTTCTAATAATTTATCCCTATGGATTTATGAAATTGCATTCGCGTTTATTTGGGGTCGTCCGTAAGTGAATCGGGGCTGAAACGAATGGAAGTGGGTTTCCGAATAATTCTCGTAGGCAGTAGTACACGAGGTATGGAGCAAAAATTGAGGCGGCCCGTTTTATGGATATCTTTTCATAATTTATCCCTATGGATTTATGAAATTACATTTACATTTATTTGGGGTCGTCCGTAAATGAATCAGGGCTAAAACGAATGGAACTGGGTTTCCGAATAATTCTCGTAGGCAGTAGTAGTGCACGAGGTATGGAGCAAAAATTGAGGCGGCCAGTTTTATGGATATCTTCTAATAATTTATCCCTATGTATTTATGATATTGCATTCTCGTTTATTTGGGGTCGTCCGTAAGTGAATCGGGGCTGAAACGAATGGAACTGGATTTTCGAATAATTCTCTAGGCGTAGTACACGAGGTATTGAGCAAAAATTGAGGCAACCCGTTTTATGGATATCTTCTAATAATTTATCCCTATGGATTTATAAAATTGCATTCGCATTTATTGGGGTCGTCCATAAGTGAATCGGGGCTGAAACGAATGGATCTGGTTACCGAATAATTCTCGTAGGTAGTAGTACACGAGGTATGGAGCAAAAATTGAGGCGGCCCATTTTATTGATATCTTTTCATAATTTATCCCTATGGATTTATGAAATTGCGTTCGCATTTATTTGGGGACGTCCGTAAGTGAATCGGGGCTGAAACGAATGGAACTGGGTTTCCGAATAATTCTCGTAGGCTGTAGTACACGAGGTATGGAGCAAAAATTGAGGCGGCCCGATTTATGGATATCTTTTCATAATTTATCCTTATGGATTTATGAAATTGCGTTCGCGTTTAGTTGGGACGTCCGTAACTGAATCGGGGCTGAAATGAATGGAACTGGATTTCCGAATAATTCTCGTAG